>NW_026932034.1:0-4996 GCF_032062105.1 Saccostrea cuccullata | reverse complement strand
TACATTTATAGAGAAACGACATTCTTTTGCATAATTTAATGCCCTTTAAAAATTCTTAGAACTTTTTAACACTTAATGCTTTTCTCTGACAGTAAGTATTCTTTATTGGTGTCTGACTATAAGTTTTTTTTTATAACTGTCTGACAACGAGTATTCCTTGGAGCTGTTTAAATTTAATAACAGAGATTTCTAAAATTCAAGGAGCAGTCTTCTCATCGACACTTTCATTTTTTAATTTTAAATTATTGTATCTAGCGGTACATTGTAGGTATATTCATATAAATCACATGGTTATAATTGGTTAAGACTTCAAATTTTCACTCCATACAAACACAAAACTAGAAAACGTTTCTTAAAGCAATATGAGCTGCATTTTTGAAAATTTTATTTTGCTGTAAAATGGTGTTAATATGATAAATTTGTATTTAACTTCAATCTTTATGACCAATTAGACTAAAATAACGCAGAAAAAAGACTTCTAAATACAGTCAAATATACAGTTTTATATAGGAAATCATTGTTGTACAGGACGACATTGATGTAATTTTATTCAATCGAAGCTTGATAGTTCTTTCTTTCGCAAATATGAACAACAAAGGTTTATCAGCGTTATTTTTGTTCTGTCAGTGAAATAGTTATTTACAATTTTGCTAAAACACATTCCGACATCAAAGTTGCAGCTCATATATTTTGCTTTAATTTTTACCACTTTTAATTAGTTACTCTAGTATAGGATAATTATTTTTAGAATGATGAGAAGTTGGACGACTATTTGTTTTCAGTTTTAACTTACATAAAATGTACTCACTATGATCACAATGCAGGTTAGGATAGAGTATATACTAATCATAAATGAATAAAAGGGCTTATTTGTTGAAAAATTGCATTCTTGACTCCATTTTTTGAAAAAAGAAATATATATATTATATATCTAAAAAATATACATAGATATTTATGTTTTAACCTCATAAAACACTCACATTTTCAATTTAAAAACGAAAACAATAAACAAACCAAACAAAAAACACGATTAGCCTTTAACTTCTTACTAAAACATTCAAAACCCAATTTTTTTATATTATAGTGTGAAATTAAATAAAGTTTTATAGTTTTGTACTTATATAGGGGGAGAATTCAATGCATTATCCACTAATTATCAAATATTGTGAAAGAAATATTTGATTTCTATGAATATCTTGAATGTACAGCGCATTTAAAATAGAACCATTTCCCCCTTAGTTTGGACTAAAAATAAGGCGTGGCATTTTCGGAGCCACATGTTTACCCCCTGTCAAATGGCGAATAGATTCTCATTGGTTAAGAAATTAATAACATCAGGAACTTTAAATTTTTGTTGACAACGAGACGACTTATGCCCCACCTCTTTGCAGGACGAAACAATGTAATTGGTTATTCTATACACTAATTGGCATTTGCCCGAATTTCTATCCCATGTATATTTCAACAGTGAAGGAAAGCTGTGTAAATTTCAGAAGCTAATTATGTAACGTCGAGAATGCCACGCCATACTGAAAGTCCAAACTAAGCTGAAAATGGTCCTAATAAAAGGAATGTGTGGCTATAAAGACTGGCCCTGGTATTTCGGAAATCTTCGCTTAATACTGATCGTCTGCTGTAAGAATACCAATTGTCAGCTGAAAAGGACGCAGATAGTCAACTGGAAGGAAAAGTAAGTGTCAGCTGTAATGAAAACTGATTGACAGCTGGAAGGAAAACTTATCGTCAGCTAGAAGGAATACTGATTGTCAGCTATAAGAAAGACCTAATACTAGATTCCAGCTGTAAGAAAAACTGATTTTCAGCTGTAAGAAAAACTAATAGTAATCTAGAAGGAAAACTGATTGTCAGCTTTAAGGAATACAGATTGTCGGTGTAGGGTTTTACTGATTGCCATCTAGAAAGAACACATTGTCATTTAGAGGGAAAAATGATTGTCAACTGGAAGGATAATAATAGTCAACTGGCGAAATACTTATTGTAGGTATAAGAAAACATTATTGTCGGTTTGAAGGAATACGTATTGTCAGTTGTAAGGAAAACGTACTGTGACAACTGGAGGAAATATTGATTGTCAGCTGTAAGGAATACTGATTGTCAGCCAGAAAGAAAACATACTGACAACTGTAGAAAATACTTATTGTCATCTAGAAAGAAAATCGATCGTCATCTAGAAGGAAAACTAATTGTAAACTGGAAGGAAAATTTTGTCAGCTAAAGGGAAAACAATATTATTGTCAACTGGAAGGAAAACATGCTATCATCTAAATACTCAGTATAGAAATGATTGATTGTCATCGGGTTAAAGGAAAACAGATTGTCATCTACATGTACAAATGTAGAAATAAACTTAATTGTCAGTGGAAGAAATATTTATTGGCAGGTGGAAATGGATACAAAGGTTTACAGATAGATGAGAGTAAGATAGCCTCACTATATTTATAATATTAAATTATTGGTCTTGGCATCGTATGAAAAACGTACAGGTATCTCTTTAAAAAAAAAGAAGAAAAAACATGCTAATATTCCACTTATTTGATTCGAATTTAACAAACAGAGAGAGAAAGTTATCACAATTTTCTTAAAACATACATGACTTTATTCAATACCTGGTATAAACAATTTTTAAGTAAGTTCCTTTTGAATTGTTTTACCTTGCACAATACTTAGCTATACAACACTAAAGAATAAACAATTATCAAAAGGAAATCCAATCTTCAGCCGATATCAATATTTAAATCAAAATGTAAATTTTACAAATTTTTAAAAATATATCAAAAAAAAAAAAAAAAAAAACATGGCAAAGACGTGTCGATGGACCCCCGGAATGACTTACATATTTGGAGAAAAAATTGCATTTCAGCAAATGATATGCTATATCAAATTAATCAATCAAATAAATTAATTTATTCAACTCATTATAACAACTAATTATAATGTATTTCATTATGAAATCTCGCCCTTAAACACACACGTATTGAGTTCTCAGTACCCACTTATGTACATTATCGGGCTGTGACATTCGTTTCTCAACAGCACATGATGTTTTTGAGGACGCTCTTACATTCCGTTCGGAAGTGTTCACTTACAAATCCGTAAATAAGTGGATTCAGGGCATTTGAAAGGAAAAATGAGCGAATAAAGAAGTGGTAAGCTGTCTTTTCAGAATCACTAAGGTGATTGAAGAATTCAGAATCAAATTTCCCGGGTATGGTCATCAGTACCGTGTAAGGTACAAAGGATATGATGAATAAAAGTGTAACTGCAAATAACATAATTGTTGTTTTTCTTTTACGGTAATTCTCTTGGGACGAGAAAATAGTTTTGCGACTTTCGCCATAACACGTGCAGCTGAGGTGATTTTGTCGACCCTCGGTGAAAAGTTTCCGTTTTGTGGCAGCGGTCAATGGTTCTTCGGGAGAAGACCGTCTCTTAGTGGGGGCTTTAATTTCTCCTTTGGATGACTTTTTAATTCTTTATTTGAGGTTTCCTCTACCAATGTCACATCATGAGACCCATTCTGGTTAGTGGCGACTGTCATTGACATTTTACGAGATACACCGTCTGGGTAAAGATTCGCTGAGACATCTTCCTGAGCTCTTTTCCAGCATTTTTGACATGATACAAGATTATTCCGTAAACAACAAGAAAAAACACGTCAAGCACTGAGTTCCCCGCCATTATAAAAAACACAAAAACGGTTGGGTCTATACGAATGTTATCGGAATACAAACACATTTTGGCATACATTTTATATTCACCAACTGTAATTGGTACATTTGCTGTTCCATATATCAAGAGAGATGGCCAGGCTACCGCCAAGGATGCCAGCATTGAAACGGCGACGATCTTTTTTGCTGTAGATCTAGAAAGTTGAATCTCAAAAGGTTTACAAATTCGCTGTAACCTATCAAAGGCAATGCCCATTAATATCAAAGAAGACCCATCATTCGTCCAGAAAGTAAGGAAACGAGAAGTTTTGCAAAGATTTGAATCGTCAGTTTGAAGAATGTTTATGATATAGTACAACTCAACAGGCATTGTGAATAAGCAATTAAATAAATCGTTGAAGGCCAAAGCAAGGATGAATATTCTGCTTGTAGATTTTCGCCATCTCTTCATGTAAACTGCGATGATAAGGATATTTCCAGGAATGCCAATAATGATCATTAAAACTGTTAAAATAAGACTTGGAATTAAGTGTTTCCTCACAGCGATGTCATTTGCAATTTGTAGCAATTTTGGATCGTCGAGAATTCTTGATGTCTTGTTTGCAAAAATCAACGAATCGTTCATGATGAACATACACTTACTTCATTTAAGCTCCATAGTTAAACATTCCATTAAGACAATATCCACATATTCACAAAATATTTGAAATAAAACTTGTATTATTCATTGTACAGCTCATATCTCCAGGCATTGATACACTAATACTATGACGATATTGTATGTGATCAAGAGTGTTAAGCATTGAACGTCAGCATAAGACAAAGTGAACAGCTTTTTCTGTACATATAAACAATAACGACGTGCTAATCCATTGTTAAAAATTACCACAAATTATTATTGTTTCCAGTGATTTGAAAACGAAAATTCTGGGATTTATATAGGTCACCAAAATTATTTTTCAGTATGAAAGTTCTGTAAAATTTATTTGTCCTAATCGGTTTCGTAAAGGTTTTATATTTCCTTTACTTTCTTCACTTGAAACACTATTTTTCATCGTAAGTGTATGTCTTATATGACACAAGTTAATCCACATCTAGATGCCTGATATTGCTATACATGTATAAGTGGGGCTTCCGTTGAACTAATGGTTCAAATTGTGTGGATAGGAGTGGGAGATGTGTATGAATTACTGGGAGACAGTACACGTCACCTTTATTCTTTGTTAATAACCCAACTTTCTGTGTCTACACATCACAATGCCGTCATTTCAACACCTCTTTTTTGTCAAGTGTTAAAATCTTTTTTT